>NW_022983864.1:0-2500 GCF_011692745.1 Arthroderma uncinatum
AAGAAACTACGAGCTTTTTAACTGCAACAACTTTAATATACGCTATTGGAGCTGGAATTACCGCGGCTGCTGGCACCAGACTTGCCCTCCAATTGTTCCTCGTTAAGGGGTTTAAATTGTACTCTTCCAATTACAAGACCCGAAAGAGCCCTGTATCAGTATTTATTGTCACTACCTCCCCGGATCGGATTGGGTAATTTGCGCGCCTGCTGCCTTCCTTGGATGTGGTAGCCGTTTCTCAGGCTCCCTCTCCGGAATCGAACCCTAATTCCCCGTTACCCGTTGCCACCATGGTAGGCCACTATCCTACCATCGAAAGTTGATAGGGCAGAAATTTGAATGAACCATCGCCGGCGCAAGGCCATGCGATTCGACAAGTTATTATGAATCACCAGAGAGCCCCGAAGGGCATTGGTTTTTTATCTAATAAATACACCCCTTCCGAAGTCGAGGTTTTTAGCATGTATTAGCTCTAGAATTACCACAGGTATCCATGTAGTAAGGTACTATCAAATAAACGATAACTGATTTAATGAGCCATTCGCAGTTTCACCGTACAAATTGCTTATACTTAGACATGCATGGCTTAATCTTTGAGACAAGCATATGACTACTGGCAGAATCAACCAGATATCTCACATAATCCATCTCGGCCAGGCATACACCTTAGCGCGGGACGGCCTGAGCTGCGCCGAGCGCAGCCCAAGAAAGTGATCAATTGGGTGGAGCTACTACGTAAATAGTAAGCCCGTCTTTAACGACGTGGCGGCGTACCACCAAGCCGATATAGACATTCAATTGCCCCCACTGTAGTTTTCCGCCTGTTGTCCGCACACAGATTAGCCAAGGGCACGTTGTACCCGGCCCCTGTGGCATGAACAGACCGGAAGGAGGGTATCGACGCCTAAACACGTAGGGCTTGCGCCCCGCGGCTTTTAGGGCCGACCTCCCCCCTAGACTTTGGGTGGTCATCGTTGGCCAGCGGCCATCAATGGACACGTCCCACCGACACCGACGAGAGCTTTTGGCACTCCGGCATTCGGACGGCTTAAGCGTTCCAGTTTTAACTAGACGCCGAAACCGTGTGAAGCCCCCAGCGGCTGAAGTTCTGGCTCCAGGAACCAGGTGGCTTAACCGCGGAAGGGGCTTCGATCGGGTATGGAAAGCGGAAGGCGCAGGGGCTCGTGGGATATCTACGGCGCGCTTTGGAGTCATATATATCTCGGTTAAGAGCTTTCAATGAGCAACCAAAGTTAACCTGGTACGCTTCTCACCCATTGCCATCCTTTGACTGCAGAAGACACGAGTTGAGACGCAAACACAAGAGGAAGCGAAAGGTGAACAGCCGAAGCGCCACCGAACACGTTCTTGAGTTTTTGTCCGAACTCATCATCTCTCTCTACATATACCCACCGGGTCCGTTTGGGCGCTCTTACGCGGCGACCGTGCCGTCGGTGCGTTCGACCCTGGCGCCACACGTGATTTGTATGGGCCCAGTAGAACTGGGCTTGACACCATATAAATCTGACATAGAAATTTGCACGGATGGAACGGATTGAGGGACTCTGTCGTTTTTTTTTTCTAATTTCAAAACGGCCGCGGCCGAGGCGCTGTGGGCAAGGGTTGGGCGTTAAGGGGGGTGGCCTTGCGGCGCGGCCCCTAGCCGACCGCCTAAAGGATGGGGGGTTTAACTAGAAAGTCAGGCCGCGGCCGTTCCTAGACTCCGATAGGATCCACTGATGAAGAGATAGTATAGGGGCTTCGGCGCAGTGGACTATAGCTGGAGACAGCCTCGAGCCGACGGCTCACACATTTTCGGGGCGGGCCCCCTAAGTTCCGTTAACGAAATCGGCCATCGCCGCTGAGCATATATAATGGCCGTTTCTCGGCGTGGCCCAAATCGTCCACTAAGGTATTCGCTGACGCAGCGCTGAGGCTAGCCTGTCATTGGCCAACGGCGGACCTCGCTCTAGAGCGTTAGACCTAGGTATAACCTGCCTTAGATATCTCTACCAAATCAGCCGCGGCCGTTTTGTCTCCATCTATAATATAAATATATGGAATATTTTATAAATTTTCCTTTTGATCTCGTACTGGTTTCTTCGTAATAAATCCGCGGCCCACGACGTGATATCTCGAAAATTCTTCAAAGTCTCTCCACCTCCACATGGCCGCCGTCTGGTTGCCCGCTCTAGGTCGCGGTGGCCGACCCGTGGGGCTTAACTGGAATATCGGCCGCGGCCGCCCGCACATATGGTGGCCGACGACCGTCACGTGATGGTCGTTTTTTCCACGTGGCCGAAATTGTTCACCGAACGCTTGATTAAGGCCGCCGGCTTGGGGTGGACGTAGGTGAAGACGGCCGCGGCCATCCATCCCCTTCCGGCCCGCCGACAAAAGTCTGCCGCGGCCGCCACGTGATGGCCGTTTTTCGACGCGGTCGGAATCGTCACCTGGGGCGTTAGTTAAAGGCCCTTACCCCCTGGGCACCACTCTAGGT
>NW_022983864.1:25000-27500 GCF_011692745.1 Arthroderma uncinatum
CTTCCTCTAAATGACCGAGTTTGACCAACTTTCCGGCCCTGGGCGGTCGTTTCCAACCTCCCTGGGCCAGTCCGAAGGCCTCACTGAGCCATTCAATCGGTAGTAGCGACGGGCGGTGTGTACAAAGGGCAGGGACGTAATCGGCACAAGCTGATGACTTGTGCCTACTAGGCATTCCTCGTTGAAGAGCAATAATTGCAATGCTCTATCCCCAGCACGACAGGGTTTAACAAGATTACCCAGACCTCTCGGCCAAGGTGATGAACTCGCTGGCCCTGTCAGTGTAGCGCGCGTGCGGCCCAGAACATCTAAGGGCATCACAGACCTGTTATTGCCTCAAACTTCCATCGACTTGAGTCGATAGTCCCTCTAAGAAGCCAGCGGCCGGCAGACGCCGACCGGGCTATTTAGCAGGTTAAGGTCTCGTTCGTTATCGCAATTAAGCAGACAAATCACTCCACCAACTAAGAACGGCCATGCACCACCATCCAAAAGATCAAGAAAGAGCTCTCAATCTGTCAATCCTTATTTTGTCTGGACCTGGTGAGTTTCCCCGTGTTGAGTCAAATTAAGCCGCAGGCTCCACGCCTGGTGGTGCCCTTCCGTCAATTTCTTTAAGTTTCAGCCTTGCGACCATACTCCCCCCAGAACCCAAAAACTTTGATTTCTCGTAAGGTGCCGAACGGGTCATAAAAGAAACCCCGTCCGATCCCTAGTCGGCATAGTTTATGGTTAAGACTACGACGGTATCTGATCGTCTTCGATCCCCTAACTTTCGTTCACTGATTAATGAAAACATCCTTGGCGAATGCTTTCGCAGTAGTTAGTCTTCAGCAAATCCAAGAATTTCACCTCTGACAGCCGAATACTGACGCCCCCGACTATCCCTATTAATCATTACGGCGGTCCTAGAAACCAACAAAATAGAACCACACGTCCTATTTTATTATTCCATGCTAATGTATCCGAGCAAAGGCCTGCTTTGAACACTCTAATTTTTTCACAGTAAAAGTCCTGGTTCCACCCACAGCCAGTGAAGGCCATGGGGTTCCCCAGAAGGAAAGGTCCAGCCGGACCAGTGCACGCCGTGAGGCGGACCGGCCAGCCAGACCCAAGGTTCAACTACGAGCTTTTTAACTGCAACAACTTTAATATACGCTATTGGAGCTGGAATTACCGCGGCTGCTGGCACCAGACTTGCCCTCCAATTGTTCCTCGTTAAGGGGTTTAAATTGTACTCATTCCAATTACAAGACCCGAAAGAGCCCTGTATCAGTATTTATTGTCACTACCTCCCCGGATCGGGATTGGGTAATTTGCGCGCCTGCTGCCTTCCTTGGATGTGGTAGCCGTTTCTCAGGCTCCCTCTCCGGAATCGAACCCTAATTCCCCGTTACCCGTTGCCACCATGGTAGGCCACTATCCTACCATCGAAAGTTGATAGGGCAGAAATTTGAATGAACCATCGCCGGCGCAAGGCCATGCGATTCGACAAGTTATTATGAATCACCAGAGAGCCCCGAAGGGCATTGGTTTTTTATCTAATAAATACACCCCTTCCGAAGTCGAGGTTTTTAGCATGTATTAGCTCTAGAATTACCACAGGTATCCATGTAGTAAGGTACTATCAAATAAACGATAACTGATTTAATGAGCCATTCGCAGTTTCACCGTACAAATTGCTTATACTTAGACATGCATGGCTTAATCTTTGAGACAAGCATATGACTACTGGCAGAATCAACCAGATATCTCACATAATCCATCTCGGCCAGGCATACACCTTAGCGCGGGACGGCCTGAGCTGCGCCGAGCGCAGCCCAAGAAAGTGATCAATTGGGTGGAGCTACTACGTAAATAGTAAGCCCGTCTTTAACGGACGTGGCGGCGTACCACCAAGCCGATATAGACATTCAATTGCCCCCACTGTAGTTTTCCGCCTGTTGTCCGCACACAGATTAGCCAAGGGCACGTTGTACCCGGCCCCTGTGGCATGAACAGACCGGAAGGAGGGTATCGACGCCTAAACACGTAGGGCTTGCGCCCCGCGGCTTTTAGGGCCGACCTCCCCCCTAGACTTTGGGTGGTCATCGTTGGCCAGCGGCCATCAATGGACACGTCCCACCGACACCGACGAGAGCTTTTGGCACTCCGGCATTCGGACGGCTTAAGCGTTCCAGTTTTTAACTAGACGCCGAAACCGTGTGAAGCCCCCAGCGGCTGAAGTTCTGGCTCCAGGAACCAGGTGGCTTAACCGCGGAAGGGGCTTCGATCGGGTATGGAAAGCGGAAGGCGCAGGGGCTCGTGGGATATCTACGGCGCGCTTTGGAGTCATATATATCTCGGTTAAGAGCTTTCAATGAGCAACCAAAGTTAACCTGGTACGCTTCTCACCCATTGCCATCCTTTGACTGCAGAAGACACGAGTAGTTGAGACGCAAACACAAGAGGAAGCGAAAGGTTGAACAGCCGAAGCGCCACCGAACACGTTCTTGAGTTT